>NC_039366.1:58269664-58270807 GCF_003573695.1 Papaver somniferum
TTTCTCCCTGTTGTAAAACCATGTCTAAACCATAAGCACCAACAAAATGATGAAACCATAACCATAACTGAACAATTATGAAACCAATAACTGAAAATGGTGAAACCAAATCTGATTACATCAGTTAAACACACCAAACAGAGAACACACCCAACAGAAATATGTAACCATAAGTGGAGATGGTGAAACCAAATATGGTTTCATCAGAAAAATAAGAAATAAAACCCACCAATATAGTTTTTTAAAATTGAACTTTTCACATTCAATTGAAAAAAAAACGTAACCTGAGCCTAATTAATCTGGTAAGACTTTGATTAGTTTACCGGATTAAACCTAAACCTAACAAATGAAACCTAAACTAAACAAAAAACCCAAAATAAAAGAAAGATTAAACCTAATCTTTATTGCACATTCAATTGAAAAGAAATGAAGCATCAACCTAATTAATGGCTACGCTCATGTTGATTTCATCAAAAAAAGAACAAAAAAATTAACATCATCAACACCGAAACCATAAAGTTGGTACGATTCTTACCTTTTGGAGTTTTTTTCATTGTTTCCGTTAACTTCTCATCTCTATTTTTTCTCTTGTTTAGTTTGCTTCTTCACCATTTTGTTGTTTGAGAGGATTTAGGTCAGAAAATTGAGAAGATTTAGGTCACAATTGGTTTCATTGGTTGAAATAAGTAATCATTGAAGAAGAGAAGAAGAGAAAATCGAAAACCGGAGGATGATTTTCGCTACCGATGAAGACAGGGATAATGAATTTCTTAGATCTGAGATTTTTCTTATGTTTCAGAGACCAAGAAAGAGAACTAGAAGAAGATATGTGGTGGAACCGATTGAAATACGTGAGGATATTTTAGAAAGTTGGAGTCTTATATGACTTAGGAGTTTAAAGGGTTAGATATTTTATCAAACCTCTAACCGTTTTTTCTCACAGCACCTAACGGTTAAGACGTACGCTAGTCACCGGCTGTGCAAGTCACAGTTTCGTGTGTTTAAATCAAGGTTTGAAAAACGGCCGTTTTTTCCGAAAAAACGTCCGTTATAACGCTCACGCCCATATACCATGCACGTGAGGTTCACCAACACGCTTACCTAAATAACACCGATAAATAGGAAAAAATGGCGTTATTTAGA
>NC_039366.1:58274821-58296826 GCF_003573695.1 Papaver somniferum
AAAGATTTTTCGTGGTTGTAGTAATGAGGTTCAAACTCTCGGATTTGTGAAGGATAATTTTTTTAGACTTAATAAAAAATAAATAAATATATACAATAAAATATTAACAATGGTGAGAGTTACTGGGGCTTAGGATTCGGCCAAATTCATTTCTTAAATGGTTCAGAAATTAATTCTAGGCAATTATAATTCAAAACAAAATGAATATTAACTCTATTCTTTGACAAAGTAGATTTTATAAAATATTACTTGTATTTCTTAAGCATGGCATATCAAAAATCCCTAGGACTAAGCATAAACCATCAAATGAAATCACAAATAATTAATTAAAATCTTAATTCAATTAAAATTGGTGCAAAAAGTAAATATAAAATTAAATAAAATTACCACATAGATGAATTAAGGCTTCCTCCATCGCCCCAGTGTTGGGGTTTAGCTCATCATGGTGAAATACCTCTCAAAATATTTTATTAAGCTCAATTGGTATTTACAAGAAGAGAAAACAATGAAACAGGAAATATGCAACAGCGCATTTGCGTTACAGACCGACTGTTTCAAGTCTCAACTGTTATGCTGAAGATAATCGTTACAAATCCAAAGATAAATGTTGCAAACGAGGATGAAGGAACTGTTACAATGAAGATAAATGTTGCAATCCAGTTGAAGAAACTGTTACGACGGATGAATAAACCGTCGCCGTTTCCATGTTCTTCACGAGCAGCAGGAGCAGCAGCAACAGAGTTCTGAAAACTCTTGATTCACGCCTCCTGAGCTCTCCTCTCGACCCCAAACTCTAGACACCCATTATAGTCGACCCATATAGCCTATTTATACTCCTAAGACTCATTTAATCTCGCCATAACTCCTCAAAAATCTTCACAGTGAAGAAAATTATTTTTGAGAATAATTTCTTATTTCTTTCTCTGTGTACGTTAATTTCCTTGAAAATCTTCAGAAACTGATTGATACGCAACCTAGGAAAGTATTTGGTCTTAACTCCACAACCATGCAGCATCTTTTACGTGATTTTCTTTCCAAAAATGAAACCAATATTCTTCTCTCCTGTTTAGATCGGGAATTGATTTTCTGGCCAAAGTTGATCGATCCCAACCACCATAATATCTTCTTATACTCATATCACATATACCCATTAAGTTTCAGCTCTTTAATCTCCCAAAAGATCCATCAAAATCTCGAACGAAATTCTGCCAGGGAAGAAGAAAAATTTCCCGCCAAAAAAAAGAATTTGAATTTTGTTGAAGACCTTCCCCTATCCAGTTCAGGGGTGCAAATAGCAAGTGGGGTTGAAATAGACTTCTTGGGGTGGAAATAACCAAAACATGGGTGCCTTTAGTAATTTTTCTGGGATGTTTTCCGCACTTTTTCGAGGTTCCTCCGGGGTATTTCTGGGGTACTTCCGGTCCACTTCTGGGGCGCTTCCGGTATACTATCAACGGAGGTCCAAATGCCACATTTTTGAGCCCATTTCGCCGCAAGGGATTATTTTTCCAAAAACTCCTACAAATAGGGAGTTGGTACCCAGCTTGTTGTTAGGCTACCAACGCCCTCTGTCGTGTAAGAATCTTATTTTCTTCTTAATAATAATAATAAATAATAATAATAATAATAATAATAATAATTGTCTAACTAACTATGATGTTAACAACAAAGCAGGGAGTTTGCTTTTTTATAGGGTAGGTTTGATAATAATAATAATAATAATAATAATTGGATTGTAATAACTAGTTGGAAGCCTAACAAGCTAAACTCCAACAACATACTACTACATTAATTGAACAGGTTGCTGTGCTAGCCTACAACGAGCCTCATGGGTAACCTAGCCAAGGGAGCCGAAGCGAATGGGGTGGGGGGCTGAGATTGTGTCACAAGGGGGGGCAAACTAACTCTGCCTTCCATGTAGTTTTCTGCAATATTACGCCATTGGGGGCTCGAACCTGAGACCTCTTGGAACGCATGAAATTTTGGGAAACAGGGATGACCGCATAATAATAATAATAATAATAGTAAAGAGAATGAAACTTCCATCAAAAACTCAAGAATATTTGATGTTCTGGATAGTAAAAAAAAGTAATTAAAAAATTCTTTATACGTAGGGATTTCGTGTGAAAAATCTACATAGGGTTGTTGAGATGAAAAAACAAACAAAGAAAATAAATTTTACACAATACATAGACCCTTATGTGAAATAATAACATCCATGCGTGTAATATAAGCATACACATAGATGTAATCATGTCATTCTTGTTAGTTTACAAATTCACAAGTAATACAATTTTGGAAACTAAAGACAATCTTCACGAGTAAAGATTTTTGTTAGAGGGAGAGAAAAAAGATCAGACGAGAGTAAAATCCTAATTGACTCACTAAATATGACTAGTTATATTATTAATTTTAAATCAGTCCAAATAGCCCATGTTACCACCAGCAAAGTCTGTATTCATTTTCTTTCCTGTATCTCCGATGGTAACCATATTTTTCTTTCATGTATCTCTGATGACAACCATTTTTTTCATTGTCATTTGATTTCCAGGTCCACTACCACATTTTAGCACTAGCACACCACGAGATTAAATTTATCCGTGATTAGTTTCATTTCCAATTACTGGAGCAAAAAAAAATAAATAGTGCAGGTGTTCTAAAGTTGTGAGTAAGAATATAAGTGGATTTTACTGTTCATATCTTTGATCATGTACACTATTAAGAAATGCTAAACGTATCAAGTATGAAGCTACAGTAGGTCTAGTAGCACATAGCGTCATCGTGATATATAGCAACAAATAGAGTAAGGTTCGACATTTTCATGGGTTTCACAACTGGGTTTTTCTCATTTGACCAATTCAAATAGAAAAAATTTGTAATATAATTGAGAGGGATGAGACAATATAATAACAATTAGTAGAACTATATGTAGCCCTTCTAATTGTTTTATTTGATCAAGCAGAGATGATTTGATTAGGGTTAGAAACAAAAATTATTCCGATAAACAAAAAGGGATATTTTGGCCCGATAATAACAAAATCAGATTCACTATATGACTCGACGAGTCGAATACGATCTTGCTCTCCTCGGATTCATTTTTGCACTCCCTTTAACAAAAATCTCATTTAAAAGTTGATTATGATAAAATAACTAAAGCTAAGCTCAAAAGTTTTACAGAAAAAGAGTAAGAGTTCGTTTCAGATTTCAAGTCAAACTCATCAATAACTCCTATCAATCGGTTGCTCCTCTATAACCCATGTAATAAAGATTAATTATAATTTGTTCCTTAGAAGACTGCAACTATGGACATGGAAGTTGGAAGGGAGTAGCATGAACACGTTTTTTTTAGAGTTGTGTTCGCCTCTGACATGTCCCGCTCCACTCCGTGTCAGATATATTACCGACACTGTATGAATTTTTCACACACAATTTTTATATAATATGTATTAACTAGGGCTTAACCCGTGCCGTAATGGCACGGGCATGTATTAACTTTCGGCAATGCATTAAGTGAATATCGTGTCCGATTTGTTTCTAGTGCGAATACTTGATTAACAGTTATAATTATTTTCTGGATAGGGTGTAAGCAGTTACTACTGTTAATCGATACGCGGTGCTTAGATCGTGTTGGAGTAAAAGTTCAAAACTGGATAAAAGTCCTCTATTTTATCTTGTTATTTTTTATATCTAGTTCACCGTATACGTAACATTTAATCCAGTAAAATTCCTACATTTTTACGAAAGAAGTTAAACCCCGTGCAAAAAGAATTAATTCTGGCTCCGCTACTGGAATACACAAAGCCCATTTTGGGGGATTTAATTAAGACTTAAGAGCTATACTGCCAAACTACCCTGTTTTTTTATTTTTATTGGTAATGGATTTTTGGTGCTTTTTTTCATCGGTAAATTTTTTTTGGTGTTGGCGAGTTTCGAACTCAGGTCGCTGGTGTCATCACCCAATAACTTTACCAATCCGTTGGTACCAACCAGTTGTTATTCTGATACAAATTGTCCTTCCAGATGATGGTTTTCTGATGTGTTTTTAGTTGGGAAGAGGTGATTTTTACATCCAAATGTAGTTTCATCATGACACTGGCACAATTAATACATACTTTGGCAATCGACATCATCTAAATAATGAGTCCAGTGTTATCTGAGGCTGCAAAAATACCGTTGCATAAATGGATGAACCCCTAGTAGGGCCAGTAACCCACATAGATAACTCATCAATTACAACAAACAATACCCATATCAACATTAACAAACAACACCCGTATCAACTTTAACATTAACATGAATGGATGACTTGCAGAATCAACGGAAATTCTCCCAAATTAACACGGTAAAAGATTGAGGTACAAAAGCTGAGAAGAGATAAATTGACTTACCTAGATTTTTAAGTTCTATGAGAACTATTTGAGTTTGTGAGTATTTAACTTCAACACGAACTATTAACCCAGAAGTATTTAGAGTACACCAGTTTATTCTGAAGAGCTCAATTTCAGAAGATGGGTTTCATATGGAGCTCTATTTGGATTCAGAATTATGACAATTAAAATTTGAGAGATAAAAGCTATCTAATACAACAACAATAAACACGAAGTATGAGACACATAGTACACATAGGAAGAATAGAAAATAAGTGATACACGAAGAATGACATTTCCTGCCTCCTCAAGGAAACTGGGACTTTCTCCGGTTGACATAGGCGTCTCAGTTACGCTCTCGTTGTTCCTCAACTACATCGATAAGGGCAGCAGTATCTGTGTCAAATGTACAGAAAAAAAGAAAAAGAAAAAGAAAAACACCGAAAATGGGTCAGTCGTGTTCTTAGATATGACTTTCCTTAGTACTGACGGAAATTACATACACAAAATTGGTTAAAAAGACCAAAATCAACAATTCCTAGGTGAAATGGACAGTTAGATTTTGATCCTGTTTAAATGGATAAAAATGTAAAAATAGGCAGAATGTAACCAGTGTCATCGTGCCCATTTTCAAATATTTTTTCTTATTTTTAATTTACACAAGATGTATCCAGTTTCATCCTTGCTATTTTTTAAATTTAAGCTTTTTTTTTTGCCATTTCACCCAAACTATTTTTTACTCGTCCATTTGAACCGTGATTTAAAAATATTTGGACAAATGACCCATTTTCCGAATTACATAACACACCGTATTGTATTGTGGCAGTAACAAATGCCTTGGTCGAATAAATAGCTGGACCTGGACCTAATAAGCTTTTTAAGAACAACTATCACCAAGTACTTATTCATTTTCCGCAAAATGTTTAAATAAATTCATTAGTTCCGGATGTCCCAAGCCATCCCACCTGTTTAAATAAGCCTCCCACAAAATGTTTGAATAAGCTTTCAGAAAAAAATACCAAATTCAGTGTTCTGACGTCCCAAGCTATGTCCCCTTTTTGGGACCTGGATTTAAAATTTTGACTACATGTTAAAAAAAAATGGTTTTGAGAACTCGGCATCAAAAATTAATGATACATGCTAGCTGATTATTAATATTTATGGGGCTACATTCGGTTCGAAAATTCTGTAATTTGGGGTTTGTAAGCATAAGTCGTTGAAGCATGGACATTGCTCTTTAGAGGACTAACGACAATAAAGTAAAACTTGTGATCTAAGCCGTTAATTAAGTTAGGGAGATGGACACCAAATAGACACCAACATTAGGAGGCATGGATTATACGAAAAGGTAGTTTTATTAAGCACCATATTTTAGCGGGTGAAATTATAAACGTTTTTTTTATTGCATCTACATACTACAATGATAGAATTCAAATTTAAAAAGGGTGCGCTCAAATATTTGAATCCAAAAAGGTAATTTTATTGTATGATTTGGATGCACTGAGTAAGTTCGGGATTTTTAAGATTCACATTAAGGGGGAAGGGACAACAAGACTTACTGATTAGATTGTTGAAGATGATGAGACTATCCAATTGGAAGGACATGAGAGTGGATATTCTGAAAGAGCAAATTTGGTTTCTGCTGCTTACCCTGCATCACAAAGTCTATTTGATGGAATCAGAAAGTAGGTGAAAGTGAACACGGCTTTTAGAAGTTGATTCTATGACGAAAAAAATATCAGATTTTTTTTACCATCACATGTCCAGGAAATAAACTTACTCTATCATTTGGTTGATGTTTTTGTTTCTGTTATATAGAAGCAAAAACATTCATGTTAGTGTTAAAGTTGACATAAATTAACCGCGCAACAAACTAAATCTTGCAGACTTATTATAAACTCCTGTAACACTAACCTGCACATATTTTTACCCTACCAACAATCACTGATATCAAGTGGTGGAGATAACAACATCATTAAAATACTTTAATTCAAATTTCAAATATTGGAGGAAATTAAAACTGTCAGAACATCCAAACCCCAAACATTGACTGACAGTGACAATTTGTTACTGCTACAACCATTCTGAATTGGTTAGGATCGCAACCAAATCATTAACACTATATGAAACAATTCAATTTTCATAACTTGAATTTTGCAGAACCTATAACGAATTAATAACAATAATTTACTATATGAAATTTGACCATATAACATGGATTCTGAAGTTTACCGTACCTGAATTCCTCTCGTATCGTTTCATGATGTCGGCCTTGGAGTAAAAAAGATCCTGCACATATTTGTAACTTTCCCAAAGAAAACAATGGCTTCATAGTTTTATCAAGAAAAACAATCAGATCTCAAGTAACTCAAACCCTAGAAACTAAGATAACCAAAAATGACTTACAACTAAACTGGGGAAGATCGATTGATGGTGAAAACATGTGATCAAATAAAAGTTAATACAAAAAAAGAACCAAAAGGACCCATCGATACATCATATGTCAGGAGAACATTTACCAATTTTGTGGATGTACTAAACCTAGACTAATTAAATACTTTATGGAGATTTACCATAATCGATTCATCTCCTGATATCCAGAATGATGCAGAAGATCTGGAATTATCAACAAATTAAGATATCGAAGTTCAATATTAAGTATAAACGAAGTATTTGAGTCTTTCAGCAGGGAAAGAGAGAGAGGGAGCGATTCGGTGCACATCATTCATTACCGTAAGCTCTAAGGCACATGCGCAAAGTAGTATTTATGTGAACAACTATGACCCTAGATTTATCTTTGGTGAGGACAAATCTGAACCACCACTTACACAGGTAAACTTAGCCAAACTGTGTTTTATACTCTTGACTAGGTATCACCGGGGCCTTACGGCCCCGGATCAACCTCTAGTTAGTTATAGGCGTCATGTAGTGTTCGGTATCCGACATAGGGTTTTCAGATTAGTAAGCTCCGCGAAAATATCTTGAAGTATCACTGATATGTTTTTGTTATCTAAATATGCCCACCTATATAGTCCGGTTTATGTTATCTAGGTTTGCGATCGGTGATTTATTATAAAAAAATCATTGGTGCCTTTTTCATTTGTTGATTCCAAGGTTATTAAATCGTGATGAGAGATTAAATGTAAACATCACATGTGAAAGATGTCAATCAAAGTATAATATGACTTAGACAGACGATTATTGGGAGCTTTTATCTAACAAATTGGAACATGCAAGCTTAAGCGTGGTCTGAAAGCAGTAAGTCTAAAATAAAGCAATCCAGAAAATTCATTATGAAGAATAAAACGTCATGATCTAGATACGGATTTAAATTACCAAAATAATAATAAGGTAAATGATGCTAATGTCATTGTAGTATATTAGTATAGTAATAAAGTCGTTGGGTGATGGTACCAGTTACCTAAGTTCAAAACTCGCCAGCATCAAATTTTTTATCGAAAAAAAAGGTAAATAATTACATGAATAATGCAAAAGATATTGGAGCTATTCAAGCAATTATTAGTGCCTTTTGATTCAACCAAAAACCTGGTGAACCATATGATTATGACAAAAATAAACTGGAGTTAAGTTATGAAATACCATTAACTCCATGTGTGTTATCAATATCTCTACGTGTGATTCGTTGGGGCATAGCATACCTTGCTAGAAATATAAATTGACTAATATAACGAAAGAATTTAGATCCATCAAAATTACTCCTAAAAGTGAATGGGTATGTTTTTGATCCGTCCATGAATTTCTTGGCATTCAACTATTCTTAAGTAGTTGTTTACTCTCTCGAGTTCAGATTTTTTCTATGTCGGTTCAGAATATTTGTTGTTTGAATTGTCACAGTTTGTATTTGTTTTTATTTTAACTTCTTCATATTTTCGTGGACGGATACCATGTATTTGTAAAATTCATGTTTAGACTCACTTTGAGCGAAAAGACCGATGCATGCTCGTTATTTACAGACCGTTTTTATATCCCGATTTCCTGTAAATGCAAACGTATCTTTGTTGATTTCCTTGAGTGTTAAACGGCTGTTGTCTTCCTCATCTTTAACGAAATTCTCATTTTTCAAATAATCCTCGAACATCTTACTGTAATACCATTCTCTCTTCTTTTTTTCTTTAATATTTTATGTTATTTAAATTTTAGTTGCTCATACTCTTTTTTTTCACATAATCTTTCATACAGTTTTTCGTTTGAAATATATGTTTAAACAATTATTTTTGTTACGTTCCCAACTCTCGATGTTTTTTTGTTGATCTAGATACTCCAATATGTTTTCCTATTTATCTTCATGATTTGAATATTTGGGATTTTGATTAAGGACACGTGAGAATCATGCAAGAAGCATTTTTTTTATTTTTTTGTCAGCACCAGTATCAATTTTACCTTCCATGACCTCTTGATCCCTTACAGAGTTTAATTTCTTTGTTGTCAAGTGATGATTTCCTTTTCCTCCGTCTCAATGCATCACCCGACCTATGTCCCTGGCTCAAACTTTCATCATGGTATATTTCCTTTTATCCATGTCATTTAATATAAGGTTTGTTAATTCAATAATGGATAATGCCTGAATTCATATTTACACAATAGTTTGGTCCATATTCAATATATCACTTGTTACATTCCCAACCTTTGGTTTTGGTATTTTGATACATGTTTCTGGTTATCCAACATAATCTTTTTAATTTAATATATTTCAAATGTTTACTTGATCTTTAATTATAATTTCTTCACTGCTAGGTAAATGCTCGGTATATAGGGGCTAAGTAAAATACTTGATTATGGTAAAGTAAACTGACAATCAAAATGTAATGACATTTATACGCTCAAAGACAGTCATTGTATATTATGTTTTTGGTTGTCAATGAGAATCAATTGTCCATGCCTCGATCAATGCTAAGCCACGTTACTTTGACTCAATTGAACAAACAGGGCGATGCATGAGTTGTTCAAATGAGATTTGTTATACCTGTGACATAAAAATTGTAACATTTAACGACTTGGTTTTCCTAAATATAAAAATACGATGAAGTTACATTTACAGTGCCTTATCGAATATATCACAACCCATAATTTGTGGTTTAAATTGTAAATTCATGAGTTTAAATTTTCTTAATAAGCAGGTATTGTCCATTCTACAATGCAACAATTGTTATCGGAGTAATATGTTGTGGTTATATTGAATTAAAGTTTTACAATGCGAGAATTTCGTAAAAATATGTATTAAAGAGTAATAGATAGTTTGATAATGACCACAAATTATCATAAGCATTACCGTGAATGAAATAAAAATCCTTAATAATTAATTAATCTAAATATTGTATCATTTGATTACCAACTCCATGTTGTTGTTTATTGTTACCTCTTTTGTAAAGTTATGATGGTGAAATCAATTCATCAATTATGGCTTTGTACGTTTTTTTCCTCGTTTTTAATGCATATGTATTCCATTATTATTTCGAGTAGTTTGGGGTTATGCATATTTTTGTTGCATACACGTTCAACTTATATTGTTTTTTGCTTTATGCCTTGTTATTTCAGTTGAAATATGATATGTTACTCATGGAATGCGTCATTCCATTAAACAACATGTCTTTGTAATTTACAAAATGTATATCTTATACTTCTAAAACTCAATTATCTTTCATTTCAACAACCCTTGTTAAGGTTGCAATTATCATATCCTCGTATTATCCATGATCCTTGATTTCATGTGTGATTTGATTGGCTAAATAACCGCGTAGGATTTTTTTTTTCTTGATTGCCTCTTACATATTGTATCACAACATTTTGACTTTAGGTTTCACACCCATTTCTAGCATTTCAGTTATTTTTTCCCGATCCAGAAACATTTTTTCTCTCACATCTGCAACAATATGAATTTTGTTATTTCTTTTAAGCCATATAAAAATAAACAATACATGCCAAATTTTTATCTAGATACAATTATGGTGCAATTACCCTTTATATATTTTTAAGGTGTAATCTCAAATTTCCTGGAACAAGTCTCTATTCACCATCTAAAGTGGAAATTTCGAAAGTGTGTCATAGTTACATCTTTCTCAGTTTTAATTGTATCAAACTTTCTTCTAAGAATTTGGCACCTTTTTTTAGGGCTTCTTCAATTTTGTTATATCCATATTATTATTGAATGAAACATAAAAAGGAAGTAACATCAAACAATAAATTATCGTTGAGCTCAAAGAATAAGATGTGGTTATGCCATAAATATTGTAGATCACATGGGTAAACTATCCACATAATACGCTCAACTGTTACTCTGATGCTCAGCTTAAAATAAATAATTCTACATTTAAAGAACTCCAAATAGATTAGTTAATCTCTGGTTCATTCTATCCAAGATCGTTGGAAAATCAATTTTATTTTTACGGGAAGATATATAATTTTTTGGCTTAGCGGTTTTTCCGGATATACGTAGAGCATATGACGTATCTCCACGATATTTCGTGTAGTCGAGATAATACCAAGTTTATTCGTTTGTAAAGTTTATCCCCCAACCTAAATATTGGTTCTAACCTTGATTTTTTTTCCTATATGCAACTCCTACTGATATATTTCTGGTTAATAATCAACTTTGTCCTTGTACAAATAACTTTACGTTCTTACAACTTTGCATAATCATTTGGATGTGAGGATGTCTCTAGACATTCTGTGTTATCCTAAAAAAATATTTGTTTTTCGTTAAGTTTCATATTAGTTATAACATGTTACGCTTTGCTTCAGCATTTTGATCCCTATTTTTAGGATGGTAAGCCTTCAACTTCTAATCTTGAATTATGCTTTTGATATATCTCTAATTTCAGAATTCAACATAACCAGCTTCCCATGACTTGCTTTAGTAGAAGCCTTTATATGTTGTAACTATTTAGAATACTCATTCAGTCGTTTCTTTTAGCATGTTTGTATTTTCCATATTATTAGCTCGTTATTAAGTTTTAAGTCACTCTCTGACAACAACTTATATTTTCTAACCCAGCCTGTAACGGGACTCAACCTTTTAGGTGCATCTAGGTACATTTTCATGTCCATCAAAGTATGGATGTTTTGGGTAATCTTGTGTACATTTTCAAGTCAATGTATATATATTTGCAGACATGTTTTCCATAGTAGACATATTAGTCTTGTGTACATTTTCATTGCGTGTTGACAGTATTATCGGCTCAATAAAACGTATTTGGAATGCTCTCTTATGTTTAGTAATCTAGGGATAAATGAAAGATTATTAATTTAGGCATGTTATAACACCTACCCATTGACACGGAAAGATCAACAACTTCCTTCGAATTATCACCAACCTATAATATCCGGAATATGAATATTCGAAATATTATGACATGTGTAAATATGAAACAAAATGGTAAACATAATATTATCCATATTTGTATCTTTATTCAGAATTTTTCAAAAGATACATTTTCCCACTCTCGCCTATCTAGGCACATATATTGATTAAGAGTCAACACAATGATGCCTTTCCAAAGCAATGATATTCGGACATGCTTCAACGATTTCTTCTCCAATAACTTCCACAGATATCAGGAAATTTTTTCCTAAAAAATATCACCCATAATAAATGTAACTACACGAAATGGTCTTTTAGGATCCCATAATTACAAATTGTTTAATCAACTCCTTCGACGCAAAGTCTATGATGCAATAGAACTTCGTCCTACATAATTAGTTTAATATGTCTCAGGAATTTAGCATGTGGATTCTTTTGATCATTTCCACGAACAATGGTTTCAATTATTTCTTTAAGAACCTTGAACGTGTAATATGCGACACGACGACCTCTCAAGAAAAGAATCAAAATAATTAAAGAAGAATCAACAGTGAGAAACATGTATTCAGCTAGGCGCAAACTTGCGACCAATGTTTAGCACTACCATTTAGAGAGAGAAAAATCGCATTACCTACCCGCATGAAACCAATTACTTTCTTGTGAGGTTGGTATCCAACTGCTCTGGAAAAAGTTATTCTGTCTTTACAGTAAAAACGACGGAAATAGTTTGGTAACCATGATGAACCTGGGAAAAGTTCAAAATATTCATTTAATTCAGAATCTCATACTTCAAGTTGCAGCAACAGATACTCCTGAATATACCAGCTACATTATTCCAATTTTATATTGGTTTCGGCATATCTTATGAATCGTCAAGAAACTTGCCAAATTCGTGTAGATGTTCATCAAGGAGATATAATCCCTAATCAAGTACTTTTTCATTAGTTGTCTTATGAATGTTTTATCTCACACGTAGTTTATATTGTACAAATCACCGACATTATGACTGATAAAATACATCATTGCAATCGCAAAACCCATCGCCTTATTTTTCAATTGTTTTTCTTGTCCACACAAAATTCCACAGAGATTCTTGATGAGGATATGCTCTGTAAGTAAGGTTAATATTTAGAGTACATCATCAATGTTGACTTATAGTCTTCTACAACTTTTTTAACTTTCTTCATTGACTTACTCACATCATACACAATTCTTTGTTCTACGAGAAGATGGATAGCTAATCGAACAACGTTAGGATCTTGTTGGTGTGTAGCGAAGGATCATATAAACGTCGTGCAGCCTCTAGTGGTCCAATATATCTTGCATTGATGTACTATTGTGCCTCGTCACATTTACTGAAAACCAACGTCACATCGTACATCGTCATGACCTGCAGATATATTTATTTAAAGACCCTTACTTACCCCACCAATTTCAACATTAATGCGGCCAATAAATACTTTAGAAAATTATGGGTTGCATGGAAAAACATTTTTATTGCACACTATGTATTCACCGTGAACAATTATCTCATTCTCATCATTATGCCGATAATAAATTTGATACCCACCTTCATCCATGCTTGGACCGTTAAGGTGTTTCTTTGGATAACCTTTATTACATTTTACATTTTTCATGCATATAGATAGAATCCTTATTACATGGACCATGTATGATGTACCATACATTTCCTAACAGTTTGAAACAAAACTGGGCCAGTTTTTTCATGTGAAAATTCGCATGGTTCAAAATGTTCAACTGGCTCATTGTTCGATTTTTTTTGAGATCATCTGGCCGCGTTTTTGAATTTCAATCGTAAACACACGTGTGTAACCGCTTTTCCAAACATTTTGTTTTTCTGATTTCTGCCACTAAATGGTCCTTTTTTAACTCAAGGGCATGTAGGACGATCAGAAGCATATTGTTGTGGCATGAACTCGTCTTTAATCTCCACCCAACTGGGATTCACACTCATTGTATGGAAGATGTCTGGGTGTTAATTTAAACATGTGGTTGCCATTAATCTTAATATATCTTAATTATATGCCTATGATGGCATGATATGGCTTACTTCCTTTCCTAGGTTTCATCCCATCACACTTAACAATCCGCTGTCAGTTACATTTGATAATTTGTTTTTATGGTATAACGCTCCTGTTTTGGTTTGCAAGTTACATTTGAGAATTTTTTTGTAAGGTACATCGAGTTGCATTTTCTTGATGTCTTCTCTTTTTGTTTCTTCTTGTGTGTGCACTTTAGACAAGGCTGTTGAGCTCTCTTTAAGTTGTATTCCCCCGCCCACGGCTTGTGTGCATCTTAATACAATTCATTTTGAACGATCAGAAAAGAAAAAAATAACCGCTGCCATCGTATCTTGGATTTTCATGAGATAGTATAGACAATTCTGTTCGGTTGATTCCCAAGCATTTACTAATGACTCTAAAAAAAGTTTTTAGCTCTTAGAATGGTAAAATGCTTTCCCATCCGAAATATGAAAATTGTCAAACTATTCGAAAGTCGATCAAGATTTAATATGCTCTCCTATAGAATTATCCAGTTGTTTCATACCAAGTTTCCAACTCAGCTAACCTATGGAAATAACAGGACATACATAGTGCAAGGGAAAGTGTACACTCCTCTTGAATAGGAATTACATTGCTCATTCTTATGATGCACTCCCAAGCTAATTTCAGTAGAAAGCTCTTCATATCTTGCTGTTACATGATAATTTATCAGAATTCTAGTAAAAGCAACAATATTATCCTAATCTCAATATGAAATGCTGCAAATGTTACATTTTTAACCCCTTGCTAAAAATGTTTTAGTTTTAGCAAGGTATCAAATTAACACTAAACTTTAGTAAATAAAAAGCCTATCATTCATGTTTCAGAATATATAATGTAGCATTTCTTCGTGTTTGACACTGACAAAAAGATAGGTTCTTATGCAAGTGTGTAAGCGAACTTGAATACTTGAGGAAGGAGAACCATAAATTTTTCTTTTAGAACAACCACCACATAGCTCATCAACAGATTAACCCCTGAATCCTGATCCCTCCATCTTTCTCTGGGAAACCGTCAGAATTTATCAAATCCAACCTTTTCCTTACGTCGTCATCTTTCTCACGCCTTTCAACATCATCCGATCATGGGTAAGTTCTGCTCTCAGTTCTCATTTCATGTCTAAACCGTCAGAATTTATCAAATCCAACCTTTCAACATCATCAGAGATTTCCAATTTTCA
Source organism: Papaver somniferum (assembly GCF_003573695.1). Taxonomy (NCBI): domain Eukaryota; kingdom Viridiplantae; phylum Streptophyta; class Magnoliopsida; order Ranunculales; family Papaveraceae; genus Papaver; species Papaver somniferum. Next base: position 58,289,750 of record NC_039366.1, read on the forward strand.
TCTTATCTCATAAGAAAGTGAAACACCTAATGTGTATAGCAGTCAAAAGTAACAGAATCCCCATTATCACGCCTCCTCAACATCCATGGTCCAATTACCATAATGTCACAAAACATCTCGCTCTTCAAGCTTCTTATCTTACAAAACAGAGATGTGATTAAATATCCCCAAAAAGAAGTATGCCATTGCATCAGATTGTTCTACAATAGAGAAAATGGGTAAAAAAGAATCAACTCGGAGTACTATAACGATTAAATGATGTCCGACTATCAACATATTCTCCTCTAAAGGAAAGTGCTGAGAAAACAGTATTAGTATCTGATTGATAGAAAACAATGTATAGAGATAAAAGGTTTTTTACATGTACACCTATGCCGCACTATATACTGGTATCTGAAGCATGTAAAGTTCTGGTTTACTCAAATAACTACGCCATCTGTGGGAGTCGAACCCACAACTACATGGTTAAAGCCATGCGCTCTGCCATCTGAGCTAAGACAACAAGAAGAGAATGTACCTAACACCCTGCTTTATACACATTTAACCTCAACATTATGGTCTTAAGTTTGCTTCTGTCTCCCTTTCTAAACCTCCATCATCATATCTGCAGCCATCCTCTAGCTCCTTAGTGAAACCTATGTTACGCATTGATATCATACATAAAAACCCTTCAGCCGCTAACAAAACCGTAACCCTTCTCGTGCTTCAGAATTGTTCGTGGGATTATAGGCAGTTATATTAGACGGATACCACTAACCTGCTGGGAGTCTTGGACATATTCTATAATCAGGCCAATGAGCGATTTTCCCATTAAGCAAAGATGCCAAATATAGGTAGCATCCATTGTTATCATATACAGAGACGATGCTAGCAACTCAACTACCAATACCCATAATTTTATGGTAGAATTGAACTCATTCACCACTACAAAGATGTCAGAATCATTGATGCTAACAAAATCATTGTTATAAACCATGGAAAAAAATAATATGCCAACCCCACAAAGTTGAAATAGATCGTACAAAACCAGACTCACAAAACTCGATAAGATAAAGTCAACGGAAATATCTAGGGATAGAATTATCTTACTTTGACTGCATCAACCTTTGCAGTACCATAGAAATGCTACTGGGATACTAATTATATCATTTGTCTAAGATAACCACCTCCGTCCATCTGTTTGCAATGTGACATCATTAGTATACCCCCACAAAGTTAAGCAGTCAACATTGTTATGTTTTATATGCCGATAGACTATGCATTGAAAACTTGCTTTGGTAATAAAATATCATCAATAACCTCAAGCAGAACAAACAGTAAAAGAATAAATAACTTCTGCAATACTATCCAGAAGCTCTTGCAAGTTTGTTGCAGTTTTTAACTATTTTCATTTGTTTCACCAAGTTCTCTTTCATGCTCAGTAAGCAGCAGTATAAGCAGAATCTGATAAAGATACTTGATCAGAATACCCTAAGTAAGATTGTCAATTGTTCTTAGGGGAACAATGCAATGCTTTTTCTCTTCCCTGGGTGCAACAGTTGTTTACTTCGCTCTTCTTCATCTAAACGGAAAATAAGCCAAACAAAGAAGAAAAAAGGAAGTCAAGATCATCGGTGTAGGATAGATAACAATGAATAAACCATTTATTATTACCTAATTAACATATATGAAGGCAAGATACGTTGTAGTCTAACCTAAAACCAAGGCCTTAACGCCATGGTAATTCAAATGTATATAAATGACACAACATCAGTCCTATAATTAAGCCCGGAAGAAATTTAACATTGCACTTAAAAAGGAAAAAGAAAGGACTCCAGAATTTTGAGAATACAATCTTGATCATCTGCATCCTGGGTCTTATATTATCACATTAGTTCTTAGAAACAAAATAACCAAGGATTTCATTGTTGTCTGTATTGATATTGACATGTATAACGGGACTCTATCTTTATTCTCGTCCGCTTAATAAGTTCGTCAAAAGATATATCAGACTATGGAGTGAATGGTTTGATTACTGAATATCGATTCTTCCTTCAACTTGGAATAGATTCACAAAAATTATTACTTTTTTTATATGTAAAATTCTTTTGTAGGGAGACAGCAAATGAAGATTAGATGGAGAAAGAGAGCTTCAGTCAACACAGTCCTAGAAGCTAAGCTCCATTCATGCCCACTTCTACTCCTAAGAGCCCATCATTCTACAAAAGGACGACGGCTACTTTCGGGACATTGACCCAGTCCCTCAAAGGAATGAAACAAGGAAGATAAGGTTCAAGGCGATTGATAGCGAACGTATGGTCATTACGCTTCGACCGGGTTATTCTATTCCACCTCTTAGAAAGAAAAGAACTTAAAAAAAATAACCAATAATCAAAATAAGATTAAGCTAGAATAAAATCACCTCAATTCTCAGAATATTACATAATAGACGCCAACCTGCAAAAATAACCCATGAACAAAAACAAATCAAAAACCTAAAAACATAGTACATAGTACCAAAAACCAAAAAGATTTATTCTGCATAAAAAAAAATCAAATAGTTATCACAAAATAATCTTACCTTTTTGGTGTGCTTCACCTGGCAGACTTGTCAATACCTAATCAACAATTGAAGAACCTATGTACAGAAATCAAGGATTCAACTTACACGGTGGAAAAACATGACAACGACATAACAGAAGTAATAAATTGAATCACATAAATATGAAGTTCCTAAACCAAAATTCATATTTGAGATATTGTTGTTGTGACATCAAATTAGATACGAAGAACTCGAACGGATTATCAGAAACCAATTGGCGACAGTAAAATTCACACTCTTACAGGGAAGAAAATTACCTTTAGGCTGAATGTGTGCGGCAAGATCATGAAGATTTTAGAATTCTGATATGATCTAGCAATAAAATTAAACAAAAGCGAAATATTTAGCAACCAAGAATGAAATGTATAATTAAAAATGATATTAACTATTGTTAATGATGATATTACAACATTGTGAATAATGTTGCTGAAATTTGGAACCAAAAATTCATTCAGCAAATTTTTTCTCAGTGAGCCGAGTGAGGCGGAAGTCAAAAACATAAATACACTGAAAAATGATAAAACCAAACCAAGGAAAGAACAAAAAATATTAAGGGGTCAGCGAAACAACAAAATTTAGAATTTTTGGATCTGGTTACTTAAGACCACAAAGATAAATTAGCACGACTTTGACGATTGCCCTAAATAGTTCCCTTAACAGAGATCTTAATTTGAAGATAGTTGAACCCAAACAAATGAATTGATTAGTCATTCTGTGCAAATGAATTGATTCTTGCATACGTTAAGGTGAACAAATCCACATGGTACTTAGAAAACACCTAAACCCAAATGTTTCTATATAGCTCATCTTGCACCATGTGTTGAACATGTTGTGGCTGCTAAATCAAATTTCCCTAGTAACTACTACCAACTCTAATGCATGGGAACACTTGAGAATAGCGCCACCAAAAAGTATTGTTTTACTCTCCTGACATGAGAACAAATCATGTTAATAAAATAAAGATTGTAGAGACGCAAGCGAGGATTGAACATCTATGACGCTGACCATCATTTGCTACTACAAACAATATGGGCATGAAAATTTTTGGATATGCAAACTCCAAATGACAGGCGTTCTTAACCGTGTCAATAAGATGGAACTCTACCATGCTAGAACGCAATCAAGATTGCATGCACATATTCGTACATGGAAATATAAATCTGAGGATTGATTAACAGTGCATATCAAAGGTGCAAACCACTTATCAAAATAATTCACTCAAAAAAGTCACCCACTTAGCTAAGGAGATTGAATAAACCCCATCAATTTACACATCCGTGAATTATCTAGATAATGTTGTGTAGCTAAGTAAAGCATTACCTTCATTGAGTTAAGAGCTAAATCCAGCAAAAAGTTGTCTTCATCCTTGATTATGGATAATGGTGTAACATTTCATCGCCCTGCTGCAGAGTCTGTACCTGTAATAATCAAGCCAAAAACAATATCACAATAAACTCGAATATATCCTGGAACACTATTAACACAATATCACATTATGGTATCTGCTTCTATTAAGGCTAATGTGGTGAGATCAGGCATGGTAATAGAGGAAAAGCAGCTTTATGATCTACACTGTCTCCCTTTAGCTTTTTCCACATAAACCAATTATGACCATCTACCAAATCCCCCATCGCACCTATGACCAATCGATATAGCTGTAGCATTCACATCAAATAAACCTTAGTTAGATCCTTAAAATAAATTCAAGTGATTTCAATAGTTCGAACTTTAAAATCACGGACATCTGCTATACAATCATAGTTAAAATCAAACTTTATACAATTAATGAATCAATTCACGATTACAAATACATTCTTTAACAACATCTTTCTCAAAAATAGGTCCTGGGCGATTCGTTGTCTCTCTGCTCTAGGTTTTCCATTAGTCAATTTAAATAGCCCCAACCAAACCCGGAAAAATAAACAAAAACCCTAAAACAAATTCAGGACGTAATATTTCGATTTCGATTTCAATTTCAAATTGAGACAGAAGTTCGAATTTGGTGAAACACTTCTCTGTGATAAATCTTTGCCTCGTAAATTTCCTGGAAACAACAATTGGAAATCAATATGAAGAGTATATGGGGCATCAGTAACTCAACACAAATAGATAGTTCAGAAAAATTAAATCAGTGTTATCAACTTCTGCCTCTTAAATTTCCAGCAAACTTCAAGCAACATCAATCAGAAAGACAAAAATTAAATAAATAAAGATTTAAAAATTATAGGGTTTCAACATATTTACCTTCTAATTCCTATCCTCTGCATCGTATTTTTGATTAAACCTTGCCTCCTGAATCTTCGGAAAACATCAAGCGCACAGACCGCATGAACGAAATATTCTCAAAAATCTAGAGTTTCTGCGAGATAGAAGAATAAGTGTAGCAGCAAAAAAAGAGAGAACGTTTTATGTGAACCAAATATGTCACCCCGTCCTACTTCTGTCGACCCACACGAAACATAGCCGATCATTCCCAGTCGTCGAAGTCAAACTCGATCCGTCTTACCTGGGCCGCCGGATTACCCTCCCTGGTAAATCCTGTCCACTCTTTGACTCTTTGATCAAGGACACAAAGTGCACCTTTTTTTATAACAGTGATTAAGGCTGCACAAGGGTCGGTTCAGTCCGGTTCTCCTATGAAACCGATCCCTGTACCTGGTGTTGAAATGAGGTACTGGTACCTGGACCTTTACCGGAGATTCCAGTCCGGTACCGGGTTTATTACCTATTACAAAAAAACAAAAAAAAAGTTTCGAAACATATAGAAAAAGTGAAAAACAAATCCATTTGAATCTGAGAAAAATACACCCATTCGCGAAACCTTCATGATTCATGAATCGTTATCACATTTTAATTCATTCACATACTCATTTACATCAACATCTTCTCTAACTTGTCTCCTTGTATTGTTACAACCATCTATCTACTGATTCATCATTCATTCATATACTCCTCTAGCCCTAAAATTCAAAATTAAGCAAACAAAATTAACAAAATACAAGACCAAACATCACCCAATGCTTAAACCTATTTCAATTAACTTAAAGTAACACCAAATTTGAACAAACCTCTAAATTGTTCCATCAATTATTTGTGAAATTCCAACAAATTGATACACAATTGAAGAACATGAAGAAGAGAAATCGATTTATCAATAATTCGTGAAGCAGCACCATTCGATCCTGACTAATTGGACCACCTTATCTTCTCCATGTCCCGCAATTTCTCTATAATTCATCAACTAAAACCCCCAATTAAACAACCACAAAACCTAATTTCTTAAAAATCAATTGAACGTGAACCCTAACTTAATTTATCTCTATAGTTATTCTACCCAAAATCATTTGCGTGATGTTAACAACTGAAAAAGAATAGCAACTGAAGAAGAAGGAGGAGCAAAGACGATGTTAACAACCATTTACGTGAAGTGCACTGTGATGTTCTCTTCGTCCAGTGAAGAAGAAGGAGGAGCAAAGACGAAGTGAACGTGAGATATACAGGGATGGATTTTAACCTAAAATTGACCAGCTTGGATTAGATATAAGTTTAGATTAACGGATAGGATATATCATATCAAGGGCCCTAGATGAACCGGTACTTCTAGTCCGGTACAGGCCGGGAATAGGATAGAACCGGTCCATGTACCTGTACTATCCCGGTTCTTAATCTTCTGTCCTAGTCCCTGTACCGGCTATACCGGTTCCGGTTCGGTTTCGGTCCGGTATTTTCGGTTCCAGGCCGGTACAAGTCTTCTTGACCGGTTCTTGTGCAACCTTACTCTTGATAATGTTTAGATCTTTTGCACATAGGTTGTACATCAATATATGCGCTTATGCATTCAGAAAACCAATATTTCTTAATAATTTATTCTTTGTCCTGTGATTTTATTTTCAGTTTTCCTTTATGTTATTTTGGTTTTTCAAGTCAACTCAAAGATTCACCATGAATCAAGTAGGAAAACAACAAGTTCTGTTGGGCCTTCACACCTCAACAAGTGAATTATTTTTCATGGCTAGCACATCGGATCAATTGCATCGAAAACCACCACCACCAACATTGTTTCATTGGAAATTCTATGTCCATCAAAAGTACAACTTTCCCTGTGGAACGTATTCGTCGAAGGCCTATGGATCCTCGACAACGTTCATATTAGGAAATAATATATATGAGAGTCTATATTTAGGAGATATGTCTATGTTTAGAGTTTGATCTTAGTTAGGAAAGTAGTTTGAGTGGTCGACAAGTTTGTGACCAATATAAATTGGTTGTTAAGCCATGAGAATTAATACACCAGAATTATTATCAATGTAGTCTTTTATGCTTCCGCGTTTATGCTCTCCTCTCTCTTGCTCGATCCTTAACATGGTATCAGAGCGAGGTGAGAGGGAGAGAGGAGAGGAAGAGAGTTAGGTAATCTTAGAGAATTCATGATGTTTAGGTTTTCTTTAGTGAAGAAATTCATGTTCAAAAAAAAAAAAAAAAAAAAAAAAAAAAAA
>NC_039366.1:58297024-58297596 GCF_003573695.1 Papaver somniferum
AAGTGAAGTGTGGTTGAAGAGTTTGTGAGAGAAACTTGGAAAACTTACAAAGTGTGACATATTTTGTGTTAGTTATTGCTTGTGGCAGAAGCGTAACAAGAGAAAGATTGTGAGAGAATCTTTAAGAACAAAGAAGTGTGAAGGTTTCGCAACAATAGCGTGACTGGAACAAGAGAAGAAGAAACAACATTCATGTTGTGGAGAAAAAAAAATATCGGTATTAAACCGAAAGAAACAACATTCATGTTGTGGAGAAAAAAAAAAATTACCAAGAGGTGATGAAAAAAAGAACAACAATAGTAGGTTAAAATCCTATGAGTTGTCGAGAGAGTACAAAAAGTATTCTATCGAAGAAACCAAGAAACCAAGAGTACAAGAAGTATTCTACCAAAGAAATACCTTGAGTGGGACCGAAACGTCCTTAAACTACGAAGAGGACCGAAAGATGTCCTTAAACTACGAAAATGGGACCGAAAGCGTAATGTCCTTAAACTATGAAGGGGACCGAAACGTCCTTAAACTACAAAGAGGACCGAAACGTCCTTAAACTACAATCTGAAGATTTTTTTTTT
>NC_039366.1:58297638-58310967 GCF_003573695.1 Papaver somniferum
AAAAAAAAAAAAAACCGAAGTTAAATTTCTTTGGTCCAAGATGGTCATTCGTGATCTACATGCTCCATCTTGAGGGAGGGTATTAGGAAATAATATATATGAGAGTCTATATTTAGGAGATATGTCTATGTTTAGAGTTTGATCTTAGTTAGGAAAGTAGTTTGAGTGGTCGACAAGTTTGTGACCAATATAAATTGGTTGTTAAGCCATGAGAATTAATACACCAGAATTATTATCAATGTAGTCTTTTATGCTTCCGCGTTTATGCTCTCCTCTCTCTTGCTCGATCATTAACAGTTCACCATATCTGCCTTACCATAACCAACAACTATCCCTCGTACAATTCTTATTCAGAGACTGCTACTCACTATCTGCTCCTCTGCGCTGCTGATGTTGCTGATAATTCCTGGCATACTGCTCAAGTTGGAGTATATATCTGGGTATCTCAGACGCTAATGTAATGACTACTTAGTAGATTAAGAAATATCATACTTTAAAAAAAAAAAAAAAAAGAATCGGTAAGATAGTACTAACACGTTTGTAGCAAATGATAATATTATAAACTATGTAAGCCCTTTTTAGCAGTTTCCTGAAAGCTTCACTGACATTACATCATCAGCAAAGAAAAGGAAACGTTAAAAAGAGAATAAGAAGAGAGCAAAATATTTGGATGATGTTGTCGTGACACATGTCTAGTTCATGACCTTATACTACAACATATTTCAAAAAACGGTTAAAAAAATCAACCCCATCTTCAAAGGAACCATCTCCTTCCTCTATTCGTCTTTCACTCTCTTATCTATCCTATCTGTTTGTTTTATCTCTCTATCTAAACCATGGCAGTTTCTAAATTCACTCCTGTATACAAAGAAACTCATTCACTTTCTTCTCAATTCTCTTCTTTAACAGAAACCAGTGTCTTCAATAGCCGTATTTGTTTCTCCCATCCATTGCCAAGACCTCATAATGCTGCTAGAGTATTCTGTTCTGTTTCACAAAAGTAAGTTCTTGGAATTTCATGTTCTTTCTTTTCCATTTCTTTATACTTATGTGGTTCTTATTTAGTACTTGTTGTATGTTTATGTTTTCGATTTCAGTGAACTTCAAGCCCCTGTTGCTGCACAACAAAATGATACTCCAAAGATTAAACACGAATGCTTCGGAGTGTTCTGCGTTACTTACGACCTGGTCGCTGTAGGTTTCTTGCGCTCATTCTTGAATTACTTGCACATCAACTTAAGTTGTGTTTATTTGAGACTTGGGAGTGTTACTTATGTACAGTGAGGGGTTTAAAGATATAGTATATGAAGTATTTGATGAAATTTCAATCTGGGTAAACCTGCAATATGATTTGGGTACTATGTACAAGTAGCTGACACCCAAGAATGGAGATATTGGTCTGAAAGTTTTGTATTTTAGTGCTGGGGTTGTAGACAAGCATGGGTTGAATTCAATTCTATACAAATTACCTGGCTGGTGGAAGAAAAGACTGATTAAAATATCTCTAATATTTATAATAACATTTGAATTGTATTATGTTGCGGTGGTTCTTAATGCATTAGATTACGTTTACAGGAAGAAGAAACAAAATCATGGAAGAAATTAATAAATGTTGCAGTTTCAGGTGCTGCTGGGATGATATCTAATCATCTTCTTTTTAAAGTAAGGATCGAGTTCTTTTTCTCGGTTTACCGTTTATATTGCATAGTTTAAATTCATATGTGAACTTATTTTCTGTTTCAGCTTGCATCTGGTGAGGTTTTTGGACCTGATCAACCAATTGCGTTGAAACTATTGGGATCTGAAAGATCATTCGAAGCCCTTGAAGGTATGAATTTCAGCTGATTTCAGCAGCGGCGACTGATGTCTCTCCAATCTTTGTGTTCATCATCATATTATTCTTGAAATGTGCAGGAGTTGCTATGGAATTGGAAGACTCGTTATATCCTTTACTGCGAGAGGTCAGTATTGGCATTGATCCTTACGACGTATTCAAGGGTGTAGAATGGGCTCTTCTGATTGGAGCAAAGCCCCGAGGACCTGGAATGGAACGAGCTGCCTTGTTAGATGTAAATGGGCAAATTTTCGCTGAGCAGGTACTTCTTGTTTGGAATTCCCGAGTCCATTTCACTTTTTTGTTCTATGTTACTGACCCTTGTGATTCTTATTTTCACTTTTGTGTTCTATTCTTTAACCTCTTGGTTTTGAAATGATGAATCAGGGTAAGGCACTCAATGCTGTTGCCTCCCGCAACGTTAAAGTGTTAGTTGTGGGCAACCCTTGCAATACAAAGTAAGAATGCAGATCATACTGAACTTTTAGGTTCTTGAATAATCTATGCATGAAGCTCAGTATTGCTAAGCCTGCATTTTTCATGTAGTGCTCTAATCTGTATGAAAAATGCTCCCAATATACCTCCAAAAAATTTCCATGCTTTGACAAGATTGGATGAGAATAGGGCCAAATGCCAGGTACAAATCTTTCCTAGCATGAAAATTTTATTCCTGCAAGGATTTTATAGTTGTAACGCATCTTATGTTTTTCTACAGCTTGCTCTTAAAGCAGGTGTGTTCTACGACAAAGTTTCAAATGTGACAATTTGGGGAAACCACTCTACTACTCAGGTAATTAAATAGGTTATTTCAACAGGTTGATTAGACATCTGGATATTTCTTTCCTGTTCTGCTAAACTTCAGTTTATGTTTAAAATCTCAGGTTCCAGACTTTTTGAACGCAAAGATTGGTGGTGTTCCTGCAAAAGAGGTGATCCAAGACAACCATTGGTTAGAGAATGAGTTCACCCAGAAAGTCCAAACGGTAGTGTGAATCCTCTATAGAGTCATTTACTAACTTCTTCAACAGTGTGATATATGTTTAGCTTCAGATACTTAATAGTTAATACGACTTTATCTACAGAGAGGAGGTGCCCTTATTAAAAAATGGGGAAGATCTTCAGCTGCATCAACTGCTGTCTCAATTGTTGATGCCATAAGGTCCCTCGTCACTCCAACTCCAAAGGGTGACTGGTTTTCAACCGGGGTTAGCTCTTGGCACTGTTAAATGAGAAAAAATGTTTCATTTTATGTCCTAAAATGAAGGCTCTTTAAGTTCTCACTATTAACCTGTTCATTGTGGTGATTCTAGGTTTATACTACTGGTAATCCATATGGTATCGCAGAGGATATTGTTTTTAGCATGCCATGCAGATCAGAAGTGAGTGTCCTACTTAGTGTATTATTCTTACTTATAGTACCGCAGTTGAGAACACTCATCAAATTTGGTAATTGAATTGGTCAGGGAGATGGTGATTATGAACTTGTCGAGGATGTTATTTTTGATGATTACCTCCGTGCACGCATAAAGAAGGTAAGCTCCTTTTCACACTCACTCACTGTCAACCAAATTGAACTCATTTCAGGTACGTGTTCTGATCATGTTTTATCAACCATTGTATCCCAGTCTGAAGACGAGTTGCTTGCTGAGAAGAAATGTGTAGCCCATCTCACGGGAGAAGTAAGTACAGCTTTTTAAAAAAATTAAGCACTCAAGTATTCTATAATCAATTGGAAACAAGTTCGCTGAAATTTGTTTGTTTTCTTAAGGGCAACGCGTACTGCGATCTTCCTGGGGACACAATGCTTCCTGGAGAAATGTGAGACTACATATCATTTCAACAGCAATAAAATGAAATTATTTGAAGAATGCAAAAACTTCTGCAATCCTTTTATGTTGGTTTTCCACGACCCTAGAGTGTGTACTATTTATGTACAATAAGTGTGCAAATTGAGCAACAATCTAGTCAAGTGTTAGGCAAAATGTATCCATCAGTTTCATCATGTTCGACACATTGTAAAATCTTATATGCATTAAGGCAGCGGCTCCTAGCTAGTACAGTGATGCTGGTTTTCTTTTATATTTTTCCTTATCCAAGAGTTGGGCAGATTTAAGCCTGAACTATATTCAGACATTTTGTATATTTCTGCATTGTAATCTTTGTGTGAATCCTAAACAAACGTACTTTGTCTTCCTGAGAGGATTGAATGCACTTATATACATTTATAAACCGTCTCGCTGTTATATCTGTTGTTTGAAAATATACATTGAACATCAAATAGAAGGATAAAAGCATTCGTTTTCCTCGCCTTAGTCCGGTAGTGTACAAACAGCAAAACGCCCAGCAAATCCGTAGTTTTTCCTACCTGGCCGGTTGTGTGCAAAGAGAGACACACCAGAGCTTCCCCGCAAAAGCCACAAGAGACCAGAAGAAGAGTGAGGGTAGTAGAGTAATTATCTTATAGAGAAAGGTCACAGACTTAAGTATCGGCCCGCATCTAAACGTTACAAGGGTTCAAGAATTTTTTAAGATAAGAGGATAAAGAAGAAGAAAGAGGGGGAAGAGTTAGAGACTTTAGCAATGGCGTCAACAGCAACAGCACTTTCATGGAGTTCATCTTCTTGGATGCAAAGATTCAACGGAAACACAAATGAAACAATGAAGATGTCAGAAAAGACTAGTAATGGAATGTTAATTGTAGCTCAAAAGAAAGCCTTGAAAATACGTAAAGTAAGATGGAATTGAGAACTTCTTAGAAGGAATTTTAGGGTTTTTCTGAATTTAGGGAAGTTGATTCTGGGTTTCTTTCTTTTTGTTTGTTTTGGTAGATTATTTTGAAGGAAGATGTAGCAGAGTTGGGAAAGAAAGGACAACTTCTTGATGTTAAGGCAGGATTTTACAGAAATTTTCTTCATCCTACGGGGAAAGCCACAATTGTCACTCCTGTTCTTCTCAAGTATGTTTAAATTTTATTTAAGTAAAGACTATCTCTCTTCAAATGTTCCAGTTATAATCTTCAAATGTATACTAATTTGGCTATAATTAGGGTTTGTTTAATGGGTTAGTCTCACATTTTAATGGTTTTTATTACCAGGGAAATGCGTATGGAAGAGGAGCGAATCGAAACCGAGAAAAAACGGGTAATTAGATACTAGTGTATTCATGAACTAAGCACATTTTGTTTTGTGCTCTTTGTAAACATGATTGAGTAAATGGATATGAATGAGTTATAATTATGATGTTTGTGTGCAGGTAAAAGAAGAGGCAGAGCAACTTGCTAAGATTTTTGAAACTGTTGGGGCTTTCAAAGTGAAGCGCAAGGGTGGTAAAGGAAAATTGATTTTCGGAAGGTGAGTGAGATTGGATGTCAATTTGGAAGCTTTTGTTTGTTTTTCTTTTAGTATGTTACTATGTTGTATCTGATTTGTGGTTCTATTTATTCAGTGTCACTCCTCAAGATCTTGTGGACATTATTAAGGCGCAACTTCAAAGGTATGTCATGCTTAACTTCATTTCGTACTTTTGGTGTTGCACTCTGCACCAAGATCTGCACCCTGTTGGGTTCTGCTCTACTAACTTGATCTCCTTCTTAGCCTTAACTTGTTTTTATCAGCTTTCTTTCTTATGCACCCTTATTTGCTTTCATCTGCAGAGATATAGACAAACGGATGGTTTCTATTCCAGAGATTCGTGAAACAGGAGAATACATTGCAGAGCTGAAGCTTCACCCTGATGTTACTGCTCAAGTAAGGTTGAATGTCTTTGCCAATTAGGAAAGACATCATTCTGGATGTGAAAAAATTGTAATTCACTTGGTGTCACTCAAGGTATGTACTTCCACTATCAAATCTCTTGTTTATTAATGTTTCTGAAGGAACTAAGCTCCATAATTTGGTATGTCCTTGTATCCTCACCATATTTTGAATTGTATGGTTAGGAGCTCCAGGGTCTTTAGTTGTGTACCTGTCTTTTTTTCTTAGATCATGGTTCAGTTATCACTTATCACTGCACACAGTATCCAGTTGCTTTAGCCTTTAGTATATGAAAATAACAATAAACCTCATGTATTGCAGGAAGGATGGAGCAGCAGAGTATTGAGTTTTGTGCTAACACACTGTGAGAAGGATGACAAACATGTATTCTAATGTTTATTTGCTGAGAAATGCAATAGAAAGTGCTCTAGGATGTAATCATTTCTACCTTAGTTTCTTTGATCATGTCATCTTTAATCAGGCACATATGCTTCAGGACCTATGCATTAATTCATTCTTTTCCAAATCCAAAAATCCAATGCCGTGCTTCCAATAACAACTTGTGCTTTCAATAACAACTTTTAAGAATAGTTCGGCTAATGATTAGTCTTCATTACTCTTGTTCAAAAATAACTGTTCTAAAACATCAGCTTGACGGCAGTTCCGATTTACTTGACGTTGTGAAAAACGGATATTAAGAAATATCAGAGAGAGTAAAACTCATATTGAACACGAAGTAGCAATATATGGGTATAAATCACACACCTTCAAAGAATAATAGTAGATTATACTTGTATGGCCACATTGAAAACCCACATCATCATCGAGAGAGAGAGAGAGAGAGAGAGAGAGAGTTGTCGCACAATATCTAATGTATTTCAGCTTGGAATACTTTCTAAAGAACTCATGGGAGGCTTATAGCCAAGAATAACAGTCTTATCAACTCATTCGAAAACATGGTTGTTTTAATCTACAAACTAGATGCATGGTCGCTCAGATGCCATGAGTAAACTTGTTGGACAGATGGTGTAGCAATCAATTAAGCATCTTTCATCGCTTGTTGAGGATCTCTATGGGGCTCAGCATCCGTCTTTGATTAGTCAATATTGGAGATAGATTATCATAAAGTCATTTCCTGATTTGCAGCTGCCTTCTACTGACCAGACCAAGCTCCTGCACCTGAGGACTTCTGCTTCTTCTTCTTCTGCCTTTCTTCTTTTGCAGGAGTTCTGGCTGCCAGACGCTTCGTTTGGTGTGAGCGGATTTCTAATAACTTTTTCTTAGCATCTCGGAAGGGGGCATCTGACCTTGAAGACATAATTTGCTGGAACAAACCGATTATGGTATCAGAATTTCAGACTTTAATCAAATTTAAACAAACAATGAACTTGTAGTTGTTTGGCACACCTTTATATGATCCAATGCAGCAAGGTTGAAACCAAGGACTTCCTTAAATTGCTGAAAGAAACAGTGGGATAATTTAATATCAATAACCAACCCATTTCAGTCAAATGTATACAGAAAAAAGAAACTAGACTGCACAACTCATTGAGATAATCATAAATATACAATCACTGACAATGGAAGTTTGTACATAAAAAAGGATTCCATTTCTACAAATAAATATACACATACCTTTACAGTTGGATATAGAACGTCACTGAGGCTTGTCATGATTGGTCTAGCAGCCGGAGTGGAAATTAATTGATTGTGATGTGTCTGCAAGAGCACTGTATTAACTCGACTAACCAGCTCCACCTGTAGAAAAATTGAGTGTTAATTAACAGCAGTAGCGCCAGGCAACAAAAAGCAATCATACGGGAAAAGCAAGTGTAAAACATTTGAACAACAATGTGGCAACTGCTTGTTTAGGTGTTGCACATTATAAAAGTAGAACTCATATTGGACTAACATCACCTTAGACAAGCAGTTGCAAAATTAAAACTCATACTGGACTTCATTACCTTAGACAAGCAGTTCCCACATTGTAGTAATTGCGTTTTACTTATCAGGTACAAATGGGTCATATTACACTATGCATGGGTAAAACTCAATATGAGTTGTAAATGCAATAATGTGGTGATGAAGTCCAACATGAGTTATAAATGCAATGATACGGTTGCTTTCTTTGATTTGCCACATTGTAGTAAACTATGCATGGATCATTGTTGACTTGCAGTAAATGCGTACCTTATCAGGTCTGGAAGCCCAGTCCTTCAGGTAAACCAGCAGCTTCAAGGCATCTGAGAAGGGTAAGGCCTGCAATGAAAAAAGAGGTATTCTCATATTTATAAATCATGCACACCTACTAAGACTGATCAGCAAACACATGCATAAAGACAGAGAAGACAAAATGTTCATGTTACGAACAATCTAGCTAATAGCTTAATAGCAATAGCTATCTAAAACAGGGAAAAGGAAAGGCATACACATGTACCAATAGAGTTTGCTCCAGGTCATTTGTGGGAACATTGGAAAGTGAACGGAGAACGTAGTCAGGTGGCGAGAGTCCAAGCATTATAATATTTGGCTGAAACTTTCCACCTGCTTTCTCTGCCTAGAGATTTACAAAAGAGATCCATCAGTGACGTAGAGCAATAGAGCATGTAATATTTACCAAAAATAAGCGAGCTATCGAACATGTCGAACATGGCTCCACCAGAAATAAAAATTAAGCTAATAATTGCAATGACGGTAACTCCCTCTAGGCGCAAGTAGGATGCATATTAACAGTGAAGATTAAAGATAAAGAACTGAACTACTGAATGATACCGACTCGAACAAAAAAAATATTTAAACACCTTGTGCTCATCCATGCGTTGTAACTCTACTTCCGCTATGTCTAGAGCATCAATTATTGTGTCAGTTGCAGTTAGTGTTTCTTTAGTCTTCTTCCCTGCCACACCCACAACTCTGTCTTCCGGAACCTCTGCTTTAAGTGCATACCTACTCTCAAATGAATTATCAACGTCAGCTTCAAACATCTCATCCAACCTTTTTTCTTTCTCTTCCTGCATATCCAAAATGTCCATTCAAGCAAGAGATATACATTAGGGAACAGTCTAAAATACTAGATTTCAAGATTTGTCATTTTGTTGTTGTCCAAACGTGGAACAATAAAGTCAACTGAACCATTCCCATCAGATGACAAAGGGGCTAAGTTTAAAGCACATCAACATGCATAAGATGATACCTCAATAAAGAAGGGCTCTTCAGTACGATCCCACCGCCGTATAGATCGATCATGAGATCCAGTGACTATAAAATCGCCACGACTGCTAACTGCGAGACACCAAATCTCTGCATGATGACCCTCAAGAGTTAAAAGTAGCTCGAACTTATCAGCGTCCCAATATTTTACAACACGATCTTTCCCCACGCTAAACATATAATGGGTGTTGTCAACAAAATTCACTGCCATAACACTGCAATTAAAACACAACTATGAGAAAAGGATACTAATGTTTCACGGTCTTCCATAAAATCTATAATCAATCTTTAAGGAGAGTAGTATGGACCTGTCAGCATGAGCAAAAATTGATTTGTGACAATCACCAAAATCCAAACCCCAAATTTTAAGATTTTTGTCTGCAGAACCGCTAACCATCAAAGCATTGTCCGATGAAATATCCATACAGAGAACAGGCAGTTTGTGGCCGTAAAGGGAAAGAAAAATTTTGTGGGAATCCATAAAATAGACCTGCAATATTAAAGGAAGTTTAAAAAAAAATGTCTCATTCTTACTAAACAATTCAAAAGGTTCAATGAATTATATTAGAAAAAATGAATAGAAAAGAAAAACACTGACCTTGATTGTGCAATCCAACAGGGCGACTGCAATATATTTAGAATCAGGACTAATAGCAACCCACAGGGCATCATCGTTCATTTTCAAAGTGTCGACATTGATCACGGAAAGGTGTTTAGAACCCTGCAAAACAAATTACACATGAAAGAAGGATCCAGCAATTTTAAAATCCAACAAGCTTGGAAAGCGGTAGAAAATTATGCAAAACAAAGAAAAAGAACCCCTAATTAACTAAAAAAGGCCCTATGATTCAGTTTTCAGTAGTCCTCAAGGACTAGGTTCTAGTAAGCAGACCGTTGCTGGAAATTACGAGTGTTTTCCATAAAAGTTGGAAAGGTGCTAGTATTATGGAAAATATCCGACAACCAAATTAGTATTCCACTACGGGCTTTCATCCTATCCCTTCTATAACTCTTGTTAATGCACTGCACTTATTAATTAAGTAACAAACAGAAAGAAAATAATAATAGAGATTGGGAATGTGAATGTGAGAACTTACTTGGTCGGGTTTCTGCGTAAGCACATATTCCCAGAACTTAACATCGTGATCTGCACTTCCCGTCACAAACCCGCTTCCATCTGGAAGTGTTGCAATTGACCGGACAGAACCACCATGAGCTTCTACTACTTCTATGCAAGTACCACTCCCGACATCTATAATTTCCAACTTACCTTCCTTGGTTCCAACAAGAGCAAACCTGTTGCCAGGAACAAATGAACCACAGAGGCCGTACCCAGAGTCAATTGTTCGGAGGCAAGAACCAGTGCTTGGGTTCCAAATCTTTATGGCATTGTGACTAGTTGACATTAATAGAGTATTGTCTGAGCTCAGTATAACACTTCTAACATCAGATCGGTGCCCAGGAAGTTCAACAGAATATGTCTTTGTCGTGGTTTCAGTTTCAATAGAATGTACCTCTAACAGATTATTATTTAGGGAAAGTGCTAATGTTGCCAGTCCACTCTTTGGTTTGACCGGGGAGAAAGAAATGGAGCAAATCTTCTTGCTAGTACGCAATGTCTGCAAAAGCTTAAATACATCGGTAACGGTAACAACAAGAGCTGCGCTCTCCTCCCCATGTAAGGAAACAGTTTCTCCATTTTCAGCCGACTCAGTAGCTGATTTTCCCTTCTTCTCTTTCTTACGATGAACTCTCCTTTTAGCCTTGCGTTTGGCTTCAGCTTCATCCAAAACCCGGAATATCTCTACCATCTTCCCTGCAGCTTGACAAGCAAGTAAATCTCCCGACTTATTAAATCTTACAGTTCCTACCCTATCCTTGTTTTGTGGCTGAATTTCGCCAAAGAGCTTCAATACTTCCCATTTGCTTTCAGCGCCAGAGTTTTCACTTCCCTGCAACTCATCAGCTGACTCATGCTTAATTGTATAAATACGAACTTCTGGGTCTGCTGATCCAGTGACCAAATATCTTTCTTCCGAATCAACATCAATTGACCAAATCTCACTATGATGACCACTAATTATTTGCATACAATATTTTGTCTCAAGATCCCATAACCTCATAAATTTGTCCTTGGATGAACTGACAAGCTTTTTATCATTATCCAAGAAAACAACATCTGTAACCTATATACATTAACACAAACACGCAGCAACAACAACCCATGAACACTCAACTTTCACAAAACTAAATTATCAAACTACAATGTTGCAAAGATTAAAAAGTCAGAAAGTAAACCTGATCACGATGACCCAGAAGACGAAAGCGTCCAGTCGTCTCATCACCAACAACATCCCACAAAACAATATCATTATCTTTACCTCCAGAAGCAAGATTAGACCCAGGATTGTCGTACCTAAGTGCACTAACTGCACCTTTATGACCAATCAATGTAGTCTCACAAGTTCCAGTATTACAATCCCATATTCTTACACTCCCATCTGCATAACCAACAGCTACCTGAAAAACCCCACATTCAAAAAAAATCCCCAAACTCACAAATCCACGAAAAAAACTCCAAACAAAATTTCAGTACCCAAAGAAAGAAGGTGTGAGAAATTCATATTACCTGAGAAGTAGTGGTTGAAGCAATAGAAGTAACAGCAAGAGAAGGACCGCCGCGAGAAGAAGTAGATAATAAAGCAAGGGTTTTAGCACAAACCCCTTGTCTAACATTCCAAACACCAACTTTTTCAAGAGCTGGTGATAAAAGATGTTTACCACTACTATCATAACTAATATTTGAATCATTTGATGCTACTACTCCAAATGATGCAGCTGGTTCATATCTTAGGTATGACTTCACCATCTCAAACTGATTCTTTTACAACTACTAAGGACGGCGACGGCTGCGCTGGTGGTGGTGGAGATGATATGATGGATGACCTACTTAGAATTTTCTGACCTATTTAGTATTTCCCAGCCTCTCAAGATTTTGTGCTTCGCCTCGTTTCCTTCTTTGTGTTGCCGCCTACCATTAGAGTCGAGAGAGAGACTGGTTAACGAACAAAGAGATGAAGATGGGCCTAGGTTAAGTTAAAAGGAGCGGAAAATTGTGTTTAGGCCCAAAAAGAAAATTGCATTTTTTTTTATTTTTTTTTTGAGGCATATTAAATGAACGATTTTTTGGGTCTATGGTTTTTTTTGGGACCATGGTTTTATTTTGGGTAAAGGCATTAGAAGTAATTCTAGGTCATCTCATATCTAGTTATTTATTTAATACCTAATCTACCCTCTTAATTAATTTTAGGTTATGATTAGTGAATGATTTAATTAAAAACAATTAGTGAGATTAAATTAAAAGATGGTTTATTATTAGTTGAGTAGAATTATTGAGAGAGTAGAGTTAGAGAAGATGAAGGAGAAAAACATGGAAAATAGATTTTTTTCCAATTCACTAAGTTTGAGTATTCAAATGATGAAAACTCATCTGATTCTTCATCTCCATCCTCTCCTACAATATTTGTTAATCTTCAAAATGATCCGGATTTGAACTGGATTTTGAACAGTTCGGTTACTTTATATGAAGAACAAGTAACCGAACTCATCTGAAGCTGTAGTTCGGTTACTTTATATGAGGAACAAGTAACCGAACTCATCTGAAAGTGTAGTTCGGTTACTTGTTCCAAACACACAAGTTACCGAACTCTCTAATAATAGAAATTCTAGGAGTTACAGCGTTATGTTTGGTTGGTTCTCAACTAACCGAACTTTGGTGTACAAAGTTCGGTTGGTTCGCAAACTGCATGCACTTTTGATCTAAACGAACTTTACGTAATATAAGAGTATATAAGTTTACAAAGTTCGGTTCTTTCGCAAACTTGAACCTAACAGCTAACCAACCGAACTTTGAGTTCGGTTTCTGCGATAAAATTGTGAAGTTACCGAACTTAACAAAAAAAAAAGTGAAGTTCCAGCGTCTATTGGCTAAGTACGGTTACTTTGTAGTTTTAAAAATTTTTGCGAAAAAACCGAACTCTATTGGCTAAGTTCGGTTATTTTGGAACTCAACTAGTGGCCACAACAACACAGTTCGGTTAGACTGGATTTGTTTTTTTTTCGGTTCTAAGGGTGGAGTTCGGTTACTTTGTAGTTTTAAAAGTTTTTGCGAAACAACCAAACAGAGAGTTCGGTGACTTAGTTTTAAATCCAATAGAACCGAACTGTTCTTCGTGTTATTCATTTTCAAGAAGTTCGGTTAGTAAACTAAGGTTTTTTGGAAAATCGGCCTAACCGAACATGGCTCTGTAACTCCTATTAAAACCCTATTTTGATGATTTCTATTCGATTGAAGCAATCAAAATCAAATTAAAGTGAAGGGTTTGTTGGAAAATACCTCCGGAGTGGTCCCATGGCAGAATCAGGCTGCGGCTGACGTCTTTTATACTCGATAAAATTATCATGTAACAGAACTTAATTGTGATTGCATTGATGTTGTTACATTTCTTAAATAGGCGGTGGTGGTGGTGGTGG